>NC_140082.1:4013091-4015591 GCF_964194135.1 Talpa europaea | reverse complement strand
TTTATTTTTTAATGTATACAAGCACTGGGTACAGTCAGAAGTGCGGGGTGGGGGGGCGGTGTGTGTGTGTGAGAGAGAATTCACCAGAGCTAGAGCGGGGAGCAGAACAGGCAGAAGGACCAAAGTACACTGCTGAGGGGAGCAGCGGGCACAGCAGGAGAGGTCTGCGTGCCATGTGGGACCCTCGCCCGGTGGCCGGGGATCAAACTGGAGCTGCAGAGGCTGCGGGCAGCTTCGCAGCCCAGCGCTCAACGGCTGCGCCACCAGGGGAAACCCTATTCTTTTATTTTTTTTAAGATTTATTTATTTATGCATACAAGGACTGGGGTGCAGGCCAGAGGTGGGGTGTGAGAGGATTCACCAGAGACAGAGTGGGGAGCAGAAGAGGCAGACTGACTGAAATACACTGCTGAGGGGAGCAGTGAGGAGACAGGAGAGGTCTGCTGCACCATGTGGGTCAGCTCCCTTGCTGGGGATGGAACTTGTGCTGCAGTGGCTGCAGATAGCTTCATAGTATGAGACTTCTCCCCTTGCTTCATAGTCTGAGACTCCTCCCCTTGAGCCACCAGGGAGGACCCTACTGACAACTTCTTAGCAGTTGTTTTTCACCCAACAATAGATGGTGGACATCTTCACCAAGGAGAAAAGTCTTCAGATAAAGGAGAGCAGTTCAGACATTGCCACTAGGGTTGAAACAGTGGTTTAGACAAGGTGGTAGCGGTGGTGGGGGGTTCAAACTCACACCCAAAGTTGCCAGTCCCTCTGGCTTTCTGTCCCCTCCTTGGAGAGGAGGGAAGGAGTTAGGTGGTCATTTTGTAACAGGGTGCTCCGCAGGAAAGGGGGGTTTGTTCCAGTTTTCCTGCCCTACCCAAAAGGAGGGCGGAGCTGAGCAGGGAGAGAAGAAGCCTCAGAGATGGAGGAAGGAAGGAGCAGGATGGAGAGCCAGAAGGGGCCCTGGAGGAGGCACATGATGCCGAGAGACATGTGAAGAAACTGTGCTTGCCTTGTCATCGTGGACGGGGTGACACAGATGTGGGTGAGAGACCCGTGGGGAAGTGACAATGGCGGATTTTGCCTTGATTTTGATTTTGCTCTTTTCCTTCCAGACTTGTCTGGTTGTTTCTGATCTTTTCTGTGGGTCCCCACTGGAGGGTGCTTTAGACTGTGGCAGGCTTTGGGGCCTTGCTCTAGGCCAATCCCATTTGGGTGGACTTTTACCCACGAGGGGACGGGTAACTTTGGGTGCTTGATTTAGAAACTATATTCTATTCTTTGCCTTTCCTGTATTGTTTCCTAAGTGTATTAAAGTTCCTTTTCATTAAAGTGTCATATGTTTTGTGTTGATGCGACAGATGGCAGAACCGATTTGGAGCAGGCAGGTTTGTGCCGTCTGGGCTGCCCCTCTCCCTGCCCTGTAACAATTTTAGTGACAGCCCTGGGTCCCTTTTCCCCCTCAACAGCCTCCCCTCCTGGAGGCCCTAGTTAGGCAGAGGGTGACCCCAAATCTGGAAGTAAAACTGTCTTCAAAGCAGAGCACAGCGGAGGGGTGGGGGGAAGGTGCCCCTCCTGGGGGCCTCACTAGCCCTGGGGTGCCTGGCCGCCCACCCTCCCCACACAGACCCCATCAGGATTACCTCTGAGCCCCTGAAACCTCGACAGCTTTCCAGACCTGCCAACTCTAAGGATGAGTCATACGAAATCGCTGTTTCTGTGGGTCAAGGAGTGGTTGAGTACCGGGGATGTCTGGGCGCCTCTCGCCTGGCTGATCCAACTCCAGATGCGTTTATTTAGCGCCCACCCTGCGGCGCCGCGCTCAGCGCTAGTCATCATCACTCTAATGGGAATCCCTCTGGGAATCCCCCGTTCCCGTCTGACAGAAGAAAAGGATGGCCCAGAAGTCTCCCTTCGGAAGCGGGCGCGGGGCGGGGGGGGGGGGGGGGGGGCAGAGACGTGGCCTGGCCTCCAGCCGCGGCCCGGGGGCGCCGCCCTCCCGGGAAGGCCTCCCGCGGGCCGCGTCCGCCTCGGCGCGCGAGCACCGGCGAGCAGGGCTTGGCTCTGGGTTTCGCGCCTCGTCCCTTGGGTGCTGGGCCACCCAGTCTTCTCGCCCATAGATGGGGCGCTGGCCCCGCGGGGCAGGCGGGGGTCCACGCGGGCGGGAGCCGCGGCCCCACCCACCACGTGCAGCACCCGCCGGCCCGCAGCGCGGGCGCGGGGCTCCTCCCCGAGCGCCGGGCGGCGGCCGCACTCCCGCCTCCCGCCGCGACAGCCCCGAGCGGCGCCCCCGGGACCGCGCCCCGCAGCCCCACGCGCCGGCGAGGGGGCGGGGCGGGGCGGGGCGGCGAGGCCTCCGCCCCCACCCCTTTTATTTTTTTGTCCGCCGAGATGAGGGACGCTCCCCCTGCGCCTTTAAGAAGCTGACGCGGGCAGCCGATTGGCCGAGGCGCGCGGATGACGTCACGCCGGGGCCGGCGCCGAGGCGGCCCCGGACGGCCCGCGCCCT